>NC_064856.1:21758947-21798947 GCF_024139225.1 Suncus etruscus | reverse complement strand
TTTTCCTTCTTCTTTTTTTGGTTTTGGGCCAGATCCAGCAGCACTCAGGGGTTACACCTGGCTCTGCACTCTGCTCTCAAATCACTCCTCACAGGCTCAGGGGACCATATAGGATGTTGAGGAACAAACTCCGGTCTGTCCTGGTCAGCCGCATGCAAGGCAAACACCCTACTGCTATGCTATCACTTCAGCTCCTGGATGGCATTCTTAACAGATAAATAAGTAGAGCTGGAGAACTGGAGAGATAATACAGTAGGTAGATAAGTAGGGTGCTTGCCTTGCATACAGCTAACCCAGGTTTAATCCCCAGAACCTTGTATAGTCCCCAGAGCTGACCCAGTAGTGATATTTGAATGCACAGTCAGAAGTAATCTCAAAACATAAAATCAGGAATATACCTGAGCCACACAATACACCATGTGTGGCCACCAAACAAACAAAAATTTTTTAAATAAAATAAAAAGATAAGGAAGAACTGGCTAATGTAAGAGAAAAGAAGGGCAACATAATCCCAGACTTGTGAATATAAATTGCTGTGGTAGGAACATTGGAATGGAACAGAGGATAAACATGAAGATAAATCTAGAAATTAAAAAAAAATCTGGAAATAAAACCAAGAGGTGGAAAGGCCTCTCCCCCAATGCTTGCAGAGCTCCTGCACGATGATCTGTAACCAGGTTTGATTGGATTTGAGAACCACCACGAGCAACAGAGGAACAACAGCTGGGATGAGCTAACCCTGGAGACAAACAAATTTTGAAAAAGACCCTTGGAGAACATTGCAAATGTTTTAGAAGCATTGTTTACCATGGCAGGTCATTTGGAGCCACTGTGTCAACATAGGCTGTGTGTAGAGTTCTAAAAGAAGGTTATAGCAGCATCTCTCTCTGAAACTTCCTCTTATAGCAAGTGTTGCTTAAGGCCTACTGCTGCTGTTAAGATCCACAGGCATCATCTAGAAACAGTGGAAAGGGAGAGTCAAGGAGGCAAAAAGGGATTCCAGGAAATACTGGAACATTCTGGGAGAAGAGGAACACTAAATTGACATTCTCCAAGAAAATAGAACAGAAGGGGGAGCTTCATTCGATAACCAGAGATGAAGGCTTAGCCAATGTCTGATTCTGATGATTTAGATTTCTGCCTCCAACAAACTTTCATTTAATCTCCTCCAAATGCCCAAAGCCTGGGTCATCCTAGTATATTTTCTGAAAGGCAGCCTCTCCACTTACTCCCCCTCCCAATTTCCCCCCTTGACTTTGTGAAAAACAATCTCACGTCAAATGATTACTTACCAAGTGCTCCTACCTGTGTTAAGTGTTTCACATACACCATCTCTTAACCCTAGTCATAACTGTCTGAAGCTAGCCAATTTGTGAACTGTGGAGCTGTACTTAATCTAAGAAATCTGGCAATGAAGGCTGGGCCCAACCTCCTAGTCTGGATTCCTTTAACACTTCCCATTTATTCCTTTTTGTTTGTTTTGTTTTTTGGGCCACACCCAGTTATGCTCAGGGGTTACTCCTGGCTATGTGCTCAGAAATTGTCCCTGCATTGTCCATTCACCCCTGAACCAGGATGCCATCTATGAAACAACCACTGTTGTCTATAACATCACCTGGGAGCAATCCTCTACCACAGAAGACCTACCACTGCCCCAGCATCGACCTACTCCAAAGAGAGGTCCCTTAACACCGAGAAGACATAACAACAACAACTTGCTTTCAGGGCAGGACTACCCACATTGCCCTCTAGTTGTGAGGTGAAACTAGAGGATGCTCCACATCATCCTGACTTCGATGTAGGATATGCACAGATTCCAGGGTCTTTAACTACAGAAACCTGACACCAACAACAGCGACTGTGTGAAAAATAAAAGTGTATTGGCACAACAGACAATGACTTGGGTTGGACAACCTAATATGCCTGGAGCCTAGAAATGGTCTTATGCCAGAAAACTTCAGGCATAAGGTCTTCTTGTATTTAGGCCAAGGCTTTTCCTTTCTATGTCCCCCATATTTTGCTGTGTCTGTGCAAACAACATTTGCCACTCTAACAATGTTTTTGCTGTTCTTCTTTAACTCTTATCCTTAAAAAAAAAAAAAAAAAAAGGGGGCCGGAGAGATAGCATGGAGGGTAAGGAGTTTGCCTTTCATGCAGAAGGTCATCGGTTCGAATCCCGGCGTCCCATATGGTCCCCCGAGCCTGCCAGGAGCGATTTCTGAGCGTAGAGCCAGGAGTAACCCCTGAGCGGTGCCGGGTGTGACCCAAAAACCAAAAAAAAAAAAAAAAAAAAAAAAAAAAAAAAAAAGGAAAGAAGGGTGCCAGAGAGATAGCATGGAGGTAAAGCATTTGCCATGCGTGCAGAAGGATGGTGGTTCGAATCCTAGCATCCCATATGATCCCCCGAGACTGCCAGGAGTGATTTCTGAGTGTAGAGCCAGGAGTAACCCCTGAGCACTGCCAGGCGTGACCCAAAACCTAAAAAAAAAGGGAAGAAGAAGGAAAGCTTATTAAACCTTCTTCTAGGCCTTAAAAAAAAAAAGAGTATAACCCAGTATATTTTTGTTTAAATTTACTTTATTTAAAAAACACGTATCGGGCCCGGAGAGATAGCACAGTGGTGTTTGCCTTGCAAGCAGCCAATCCAGGACCAAAGGTGGTTGGTTCGAATCCCGGTGTCCCATATGGTCCCCCGTGCCTGCCAGGAGCTATTTCTGAGCAGACAGCCAGGAGTAACCCCTGAGCACCGCCGGGTGTGACCCCCAAAAAACAAAACAAAATAAATAAATAAAAATAAAAACACGTATCACCTAATCTTAATACATTTGTTTCCAAATAAGTGAGAGAAAAATTATTTTAAAAAAAGGAAGAAGGAAAGGAAAAATCTCTTGATTCTATTGTAGTTAACTTTGGCTTGAGCATTTAGTTCTGACCTTTTCTTCTTCACAAATGTATCTGAAACCACTTGGCCCTTGGGCCCTGACCATTTTTTTTTCTTTTCTCAATGTGTAAAAGATGCAGAAATATATTAAGAAAAACAAAGTAATTCATGTCCTAAGGTTCTATAAAAAAACGTGGGAACCCCTATATAGAATATACAAATAAAATAAAAAAGGAGGGTGCATAGGTACATAGGAGAAATTAGAAAGGAAATACCCTTGTCATAAAAAAGCAGGGTGTCTCTACCCATTAAGCATACTGTCATAGACTGAATACAGGCTCTGCACTTGTGCAACTCCAAGGTCTTCCTTAATGGTCACAGGAAAAGTTCTATTCAATTACAGTTGTTGTGATCAGGCTTCTATAATTAGACATTTGGTTTTTGCACAGATCCTATGTCAAAGCTCAAGTGTCATGGAGTGTCTTCTGATTTAATCTCACTGTTAAGTGGCAAGGCAGGGAAACCTGCCCTTAAAGAGTTGTTGCTGTTTCCTCTTCATCAGGGTTTCATATGAGCCTACCCTGGAGTAAGTCGGTGTCAGGGCACCAGTAGGGCCTCTCCAGTGGAAGTTTGATTCCTGGTGCTGGAGCAGAAAACCATTCTGGTTCCAAGGATGAGATCCAAGGTTTGTGGTTGGATGATCAATGTCTGATCAACTGAGGCCTAAGTCGAGTCATTATGACAAATATTCAGGGTGAAAGGCACCCCTGCACTATAAATTTATGGGTTCTTATTCTATTAGATAAGAACTTCTTTCTATATGTAAGATTTCCCCATTTTAGGATGGTACCAAAACCAGACAGTCGTATGTTCATATGGTGGAAATAAAAAATAATCAGACTTGAAAACCAAATCTAAAGTCAACGACAACAGAATCGATACCCAAGCTACACCAAGCTGTACAAAGGGGGAACAGTTGCACTAGCATTACGGGGAGTAAAGAAGGAAGATGTGGATGCATGCTGGGAACGGGGGTGGAGGGAGGACAACACTGGTGGTGGGAATGCCCCTCGTTCATTGTCACTATGTGCCTTAAATATTACTGTGAAAGATTTGTAATTCACTTTGAACACAATAAAGTTTTTTAAAAAATTGTCCCTGATGAAATCCACTCAAACCCACACCTCGTCTCCGGCAGGAAAAGACAACCAACACCCCTACTGACTCATGCTGTGTGGCTCTCCCTACCAACTTATCCTAATGTGGACTGTTGCTGGATACCAGACTTAGCCCTAAAAGGACTCCCAATGCAAGAATTTTACACAAGACCCCCCCTTCAAATCTTTTACCAATCTCAGGAAGGGCAGGGTGTGCGATAAAACACACCTTCTTCTTTTCCCCATCATCCCTCAAATCAAGGATGAGAGCCTCTAGAATGACTCTGCTCATAGTCGGCGTAGTCGATTTTTACCCCATTATATTACCTTTCTCTTCCTCAAATAAAACCACATAACTTGAACTTTCTAGTCCTGCCTCCCAATTGGAGGGGCAATAACGGAGGCACCAAGACCAAACAGTTATAAGATCACTAAGTAATAAACTAGACACAGAAGGGACCACGCATTCTAGCAGCCCCTGGGGGGGGAGAGTGGAGGATATGGGAGGCAGGATGGGAGCCGTTGTGGGAGGACAATTCGGTGGTGGGAATTCCCCTGATTCAATGTAAATATGTACCTGGAATATTACTGTGAACGATATGTAAGCCACTATAATTAAAATAAAAATTATATTAAAAAAATTGTCCCTGGCTTGGAGGACCATATGGGATACCAGGGGATCGAACCACAGTGTTCTAGGCTAGCACAGGCAAGGCAGATGCCTTACCTCTTTTGCCTCTGCTCTGGCCCCTCCCATTTATTCTTAAGTCTACTTCCCTCACCTGTTTTTTGTATGTATTTGTAAGGGGTAAATCAGGATTGCTGCCTTTTCTGATTTATTTTCTGCCTCTTAACTATTCTAATCAGGAACTTTCTAGTTTCCAAATAGAGTAACTTTATTTTCCTCTACCATCCTGCAGCTATTAGTGATGGGATGAAGACATTCTTTTTTTTCTTTTTTCTTTTTTTTTGGGGGGTCACACCCGGCAGTGCTCAGGGGTTACTCCTGGCTGTCTGCTCAGAAATAGCTCCTGGCAGGCATGGGGGACCATATGGGACACCGGGATTCGAACCAACCACCTTTGGTCCTGGATCGGCTGCTTGCAAGGCAAACGCCACTGTGCTATCTTTCCGGGCCCGGGATGAAGACATTCTTTAGACCCTTTCCATTAAGCTCCAATGACCATTAGAGTCTCTTGATTTTCCTTCTTTCCCTGGAAAGGCCATTTTTCCCCTCTTCTACCACCAGCACAAAGGTTTCTCAAAGCTTCTGTTATCAACCTTTTCATCTCTCCATATACACTCTTCTTGGAAGCTTTATGGATTCAGTATTGACTTTTTTAAATAGATTCTTAAATAGATGTCTCTGGCCTTGTCCTGCTTTTGAGCTATAGAAATACATGTCTGAAGGATTGGAGTGATAGCACATTGGTAGGGTGTTTGCCTTGCACACAGCTCACCTGGGATAGACCTGGGCTTGATCCTCGGCATCCCATATGATCCCTTAAGCCTGCCAGGAGCAATTTCTGAGCACAGAAGCCAAGAGTAACCCCTGAGCACCACCAGGTGTGACCCAAAAAAGCAAAATCCAAAAAAAAAAAGAAAAAAGAAAACATACATCTGCATGTCCACTTAATAACTTCTGAAGTCCTTCAGTGGAGTCCAAATGTTCCCTGAACCTACCTTTTCCATCTATGGTTCTTGCTTGACAAAGGGCTTTACCCTCTCCCAGTCATGCAGACTTAGCATATCTCAAGTTAATCTTGCATTTCACATTCCATTAGTAATGATGCCCTCAGTAAAGTTGTCCAAAACTTGCTTCTATAGTTCTGTAATTACCTATATCCTTCTTTGTCCAAGGTTCTCATTGCATCTGCCCTTTAACTTGCATTTTATACACAGACACACATATGCCTTAATTATGAGCCAAGTATCATGCTTGGTGCTAAGACATTCAACCATGAACTAGACTGACAAGATCCCTGACCTCCCTGAGGGCTGTGGGTGCTGGTGCTGGTGGGTGGATCATACCAGGGAACAAGCAATTGCCACTTACTAGAATAAGTATTTTGGGGATCAAGTACTGTGTGTTCATTGTATTAGCATTCTTTTTTTTTTTTATTTTTTACTTTTTATTAGCATTCTTTAGAAGAGCTGACATCCCAGAAGTGAGCAGTTAGGCAAAATATCTCAAAGGAAACAACATTAAAACTGACACCTGGGGGGCCGGGCGGTGGCGCTGGAGGTAAGGTGCCTGCCTTACCTGCGCTAGCCTAGGAGACAGACCGCGGTTCGATCCCCCGGCGTCCCATATGGTCCCCCAAGCCAGGAGCGACTTCTGAGCGCATAGCCAGGAGTAACCCCTGAGCGTTACAGGGTGTGGCCCAAAAACCAAAAAACAAAAAACAAAAACAAAAAAAAAAAACTGACACCTGGGGGCTGGAGAGATAGCATGGAGGTAGGGCGTTTGCCTTGCATGCAGAAGGACGGTGGTTCAAATCCTGGCATCCCATATGGTCCCCCGAGCCTGCCAGGAGCTATTTCTGAGTGTAGAGCCAGGAGTAACCCCTGAGCGCTGCCGGGAGTGACACAAAACCAAAAAAAAAAAAAAAAAAAAAAAACCAAAAAAACCCAACCCTGAGTCAACAGTGAGTTAGTAAAACTAAGGAAGACAAGTAAAGAGGATCACTAAAATCCAAGGATACAAACGGAAAAATGAGTAGGAAATGGGACAGTGTATAGATCCTTCTGGGAACTACTGGTAATTATGGCTGAGAGATTAGAGCTTGAAGAGAGAAAAATGAGAGATGACCTTGGAGAGGTATTCAAGGTCCAGTTCAATATAGGGTCTTGTGCTGGCAAAGAAGTTTGAATTGGGGCCGTAGTAATAGTATAGCAGATAGATCATTTGCCTTGCACACAGTCCACCTGGGTTTAATCCCCTGCACCATATATGTCTCTAAATCCACCAGGAATGATCCCTGAGTGCAGAGCCAGGAGCAAGCTCACATGGTGTGATCCCCCCAAATTAAAATTTCAAAGGTAGGTCTTGGAAGAAGTGAGCCCTGGACATCATGCTACTCCTGAAAAAGTACACGAGGCCTAGAGGGAATTAAGCATGTTTTCAGGCTAGTGTCCCTGTTTTCTACATCTAGAATGTCAGATTTCTCATTTTTTAAAGAAGTGAGAGTGAATTCAGGCTGTAGTAATGGTAATGTGTAATGGTGGTGAAGGCTATGACAATGTGATTGCCCCTTTATCTTTAAAACCATCACTGTGAACTAGAGTTCACTATTAGACTTGCATCCCTTTTTTTTTTTTTTTTTTTTTTGGGTTACACCCAGCAGTGCTCAGGGGTTATTCCTGGCTCCATGCTCAGAAATTGCTCCTGGCAAGCGTGGGAGACCATATGAGACTTTGGGATTCGAACCGATGACCTTCTGCATGAAAGGCAAACACCTTACCTCCATGCTATCTCTCCAGCCCCTTGCTTCCCTTTTTTTATGGTGTGTTTGATTTTTGGTTTTTCAGCCACACCCATTGACATTCAGGGTTACTCCTGGCTATGCGCTCAGAAATTGCTCCTGACTTAGGGGATCATATGGGACTCTGGGGAATTGAACCACATTCCGTCCTAGGCTAGTGCACGTAAGGCAGACACCTTACTGCTTGCGCTGCCACTGTGGCCCCTAGACTTGCTTCCCTTATTGTGCCTGTTCATGTTCAATTTTTTATTGAGTTTTTATAACATAAAGAATGTTTAATCATTAAAAAAAATTAAAAGGGGCCGGGAAGGTGGCGCTAGAGGTAAGGTGTCTGCCTTACAAGCGCTAGCATAGGACGGACCGCGGTTCTATCCCCCGGCGTCCCATATGGTCTCCCCAAGCCAGGGGCGATTTCTGAGCTCATAGCCAGGAGTAACCCCTGAGCGTCAAACGAGTGTGGCCCAAAACCAAAAAAAAAAAAAAATTAAAAGAAGAAGCCAGAGAGATAGCATGGAGGAAGGGCATTTGCCTTGCATGCAAAAGGACGGTGATTTGAATCCCAGCATCTCATATGGTCACCTGACCTTGCCAGGGGTGATTTCTGAGCGTAGAGCCAGGAATAAACCATGAGCGATGCCGGGTGTGACCCAAAAACCAAAAAATAAATAAATAAATAAATAAAAAATTAAAAGAAGTTTAAATTTACCTGAAAGTGAAGAGTCACTGATGAGTTTTAAGCTATGTAATTTCATCTCAGTATTATAAATAGAATAAGTGCAATATTTATAAATATGTAGAAAGGACCATAGAAAATGGATTTGAAATAGTCATGACTAGAGACTTGTTAGACAGTTACTCAGGTTGGTCAACAAAGATGGGCCTCTAGCTCAGTGCTAGAGTGTATTACTTTAAATCCTGGCACCACGTAAATAGTTTAAAATTTTTAGTACAAAAGAAATAGAGAGAATAAGAAACTAATCTTGCTTAGAGATGCAACAACAGGTAACATAGTCCCTCAAGTACCCCTAGAAGTGACCAGGAGTGACCCAGCATAGAGCAAGGAATTTCTGACTAGTGCCACTTGAAGTGTAGAACATGTCCCCCCCCCCACACACACACCCATTTTTTAGGCAGGGGAAAATAACACAGGGACATGTATCCAATTGTGATTCTATACTGATACTTCTTGGCCCCAAACACTGACAGAAGATCCTTGAGAACCCTGGGCCTGAACAGCATCACATCTAAATCGAACTACCTTTGATAGTTGGATGAGTATTACAGGAAGTAACCTCCAGTCCCCTTAAATATTTGTTGCTTGTGAGGTAATTCTCTCCCAAATTTTTTTCAAGGAAAGCAATGATAGCCCTGATTAGTAAAAAGCCATGACATAGAAAAAAGTATATAAGAGACACACAATACAGAGTGTAGCTGTATCAGGGATTGATTATATGCATCAAAAAAAAAGCATGTAGGCAGGTAGGGCACTTGCTTTGCATGTGGTCAAGCTGGGTTCAATCCTTGACTGGCATTCTATAGGTTTCCCCAAGACTACCAGGAATGATCCCTGAGAGAGAAATTAAAGAAGAAAAAATGGAATGAACCGGCCAAAGAGATAGCATGGAAGTAGGGTGTTTGCCTTTCATACAGAAAGATGGTGGTTTGAATCCCAGCATCCCATATGGTCCCCCGAGCCTGCCAGGAGTGATTTCTGAGCGTAGAGATGGGAGTAACCCCTGAACACTGCCAGTGTGACCCCAAACACAAAAAAAAAGTGGAATGAATGAATGAAGAAAGAATGGAAGGAAGAAGGGAGAAATAAAGGTTATATGTGGGGAGGATATACACAGGCAGACAATATTTGGAGAAAGATTAGGTTGGGGGAAAGAGGATAAATTTAGTTCTATATATTTGCTTTCGAAGTGTCTGTTGGTTAATGAGGCAAAGATATCTAGTAGACAGTTATATATACCTGAGTTTGAAATGCAAGAGGTTAATGGCAGTTGTTAGCATCAAGGTGGTACTTGAAATAATTAGCCTAATGAGATCATTTGGGAGGGCCTGAAAGGAAAGCCTTATTTTAAGGATGGGCCTGATTTAGGAAGTGAATAGTAAGTGAAGAAACTGATGATTGCAAGTTTAGACAAGTTGTTTCAAAACTTCAGCTTTAAACAGGCAGGAGAACATAATGCAATAGCTGTAGTAAGACAAGGTAAAGAAGGCTTTTGTTTGCTAGTTCTATGATGTGAAATCAGAGTATCGAATAAGAGGGTCTTCTTGCTTTTTAGTTGAGGGCCTTTGGAATCACTCCAATCTATTTGACAAAGTGCTAGCACAATTGAGCAGATATGTCAGAATTCAGGAGCCCATGGTGAGCAAGTCCCTTTGGAGGAGACACCCCCTCCTTGCCTCCTAGCTCTGAAGTTCTGGACCCTTTCCCACTGGAAGTTAGACTTGCTGGGGCCTTGACTCAGAGAACTTGTTTTTCAGGATGGTTGCTCCAGGGCCCTGAGGACATTCTGCTCCCTAAGAGTAGACTCTAGGCCTTTAGGATCAATGTCCACTTTTCCAGGACTCAACTTTTGTGGCATGTGTCACAAAAGGCCTGTGGCAGGACAGACTATGACTTTGGTGGAGGAACTATAGAGCGAACCCCATGAACTGGAAATAAATGTACTTCCTCAGGGTCTGTAACACAATGTCCTGGTGACTGGTGTGCAGGAAACTGCAAGTAGTCCTGTGATAAATTTGATGGGAACTTCTCCAGAGAAGCTGTCTTGTAGAGACAGAAAAGTAAACCACCAATTATCAGACAGTGGTCTGAGAGTTTTCCAAAAGAACCTTGGGATTGGAAAGCCAGAAAGATTCTTTCTTGGAAACACAGCACCCATGTGATGTGATGTGATGTGATGTGATGTGATGTGATGTGATGTGATGTGATGTGATGTGATGTGATGATGGAAAGGCTGAAAACTTCAAATCTTCCTACAAACCTTGGCCAACCTGTGATTTTTGGGAAAGAGACAAAACACAATTTTAAACAGACCATTTTATTCTGCGGATTTTTCCCTTCCTGGTGAACATGTCATTCTTAGAATTGGCAGGCAGGATTTGGGGAAACATTTGGAAAAAAAACTTACAGAGTGTTCCATTCTAGGTTTGGAACCCACCAATTAAAAGTTATTGCTGAGGATTGGAGAGATAATACAGCAGATAGGGCAACAATCTTGCAAGAGGCCAACCTAGGTTTGATTCCCAGCACCCCAAGTGCAGTCAGGAATGATCTCTGAGCTCAGAATAGAAGTTTTGAGCACCACTGCGTTTGGGCCCCACCAAAAATAAATAGAAATTATTGCTAAAAGTTGGAAAGCCTGTAGGCTTAGTCAGTCTCTATTCTAAGACCTCATCTCTTCATTATCTTCATTCACCATCTGAGTTTACTCTTATTTATTTGTCTTGAGGCGGATGGTTAGGGACATCACTGATAATGCTCATGGATTATTCCTGGCTCTGTCTGCACCTACTCTTAATGGTGTTTAAGGGGCCATATCACATGACAAAGAACACACCTGGGTCAACCATGTGCAAAGCAAGTGTCTTACCTGCTGTAGTATCTCTCCAGCCCCCTGAGACCATTCTTGTGACTTTAAGAATCAGAGTGAAAGTTCAAGAGACTGACCATGTGCTTGCATGCTAGAGACCAGGGTTCTATCCCTGTACTATATGTTACCTGAGCAGATTGCAAGGAGTAGCCTCTGTACTACTGTGGCCAAAAATGAAAAAAAAAAAAAAAAAGTAAATTCCTTTTCCAATTTTATATTGAGATGAGTTTTTCTTTTTTCCTTTTTCTTTTTCTTCGTCGTCTTCTTCTTATTATTATTATTACTATTATTATTTTGTTTAGTGCCACACCCAGTTTTCTCAGGGCTTGTCTACATTCAGAAACTTCCAGAAAGGATAGGGGGGACCAAATGGGGCGCCAGGTCAACCACGTGCAAGGCAAACTCAATATACTGTCTTCTCTATCCCCACCCCTTTTTAATTTTTAATTTTTATAATTTTTATTAAGACCGATGTGAGTTATAAGTCTTTCACAGTTATATTTAAGGTACAAAGTGACAGTGAATTAAGGCAATTCTCACCACCAGTTCTTTTTTTAGTTTGTTTATTTTTGTTTTTGTTTTTGGGCCACACCGGTGACACTCAGGGGTTACTCCTGGCTATGTGCTCAGATATAGCTCCTGGCTTGGGGGACCATATGGGACGCCGAGGGATCAAATCTTGGTCTGTCCTAGGTTAGCGCTTGCAAGGCAGACGCCTTAACCGCTAGCGCCACCACTCTGGCCCCACCACCAGCCCTTTTTATTTTTTTAGCCAACACTAGTTGACAGTAAATGTTTTAGGAGAAAATGTTATCACGCCATCCTCACTCATGACCAACCACCCTCACCCCACCCCACCACTGGTGACTGGATTTCTATCATTAGAATCCAGAGGTTTGTTTTTGCTTTGTTCTGCCATTCATTTTCTCTATTTCTGTAAGTTCCACATTTGAGTGAAATCATCAGGTATTTTTGTTTTTGCAGCCTGAGATGTCTAACGTTCCTATCTATAATCAGGGCCTTGCCCCGAGGCCTCAGACTTGTGTATTCATTTGCCCATCTCAAATCCCTCTCTGAAACACAAACTCAATCCTCAAAGCCAGTTTCTAGCTTCATTCCTAATCCTTTACCTCCCTGATCTTTCTCATTATTAGTTATAGGTTCAGGTTAAACTCAGAGTTCTCCAGGACCTCGTATTTCACCTGCCTGACCCTAGTTCTATAGCAAACTACATGGACACCACTTTCCAGTATCTAACTTCACCCCAGCCCCCCTGTCTCCACTGTAACCCAGACCTCTGCTATCTCTACTGGCTTAAGGCAGGCAGGAGCCTCTCATGAAGCCAGTCTCTGTGCTTGTCTTCCTGGGAAAAATCTAGGAACTTGTGCTGTTTTTTAAATATCGGTTCTTTAAAAATGTGAGAGCCTATCGTCCATCTGTCTGAACCTCTCCACTGACTCCACCTGTCAAAGTAGAAATCAAAATCCTTTCAAACTCCCTCCCCACACCCTCCTGTACCCTCTGAGGACCCACCACCTCAGTTATACCTCCCAGCTGCACTGAACTCTGTACAATGCATTCCTCTTCACTCACCTTCTAGCCCAGGAATACATATAAGAATTTTTCTTTTTTTTTGTTTTTGTTTTTGTTTTTGGGTCACACCCAGCAGTGCTCAGGGGTTATTCCTGGCTCCAGGCTCAGAAATTGCTCCTGGCAGGCACGGGGGACCTTATGGGGTGCTGGGATTCGAACCGATGACCTCTTGCATGAAAGGCAAACGCCTTACCTCCATGCTATCTCTCCGGCCCCATATCTAAGAATTTTTCTACTCAGTACTTCCTCCCCAGAGATCGCCTCACATCTCACAGATTCTAACTAAAATATCTCTCCTTAAGACTTTCCCCTAACAAATAATAATAATAATGATAATGATAAAAAGCCTTATCCTGATGGATCTCTTGGAGGCTGGGTTCAGCCATACCAATAATGCTCTGGGGCTACTCCCGACTATGCACTCAGAAATTGCCCCTGGCTTGGGGGACCATAGGGGACGCAGGTGTATTGAACTGCTGTCTGTCCTAGGTTAGCTGCTTGCAAGGCAAACGCCCTACTGCTGCGCCATCACTTTGGCCCCATTTAACCTACATTTTACATATTTTGTCATTTGTTTACACACAACATAAATATAGGCTTAATGAAAGCAGGATTTTCCATTTATTTCATCTAAAGCTTACCTACAGCAGTGCCTAGCATACCCAAGATGCTCAGTTCCTATTAGTTCATAAATTCATTGAAGGGTGTGTGTGCCATGAGCTCCTGGCATATGTCAAATAGGGGCCTGACTAAGTCAGAAAGTCATTGCAGGGAGTTACACAATTCCCATTTTGCAGATAAGGAGACTAAAACCTGAAGAAGTAGAAGTGCCCTGTCTCCCTGTCCCCATAGCAACCTATCATTCTGCTTTGTCATTGCTCATTTCACCAGCTGCACATAAGGCTTTTGAGTTCACGAACCATCTCTTGCTCATTGTGACATCTCAAGCACTTAGGAGAAAGTTGGGCTTATAAGTGCTTAAATCATTGTGGCAGGAATGAAGTGATGGAAGCAGGTTCTGAACCCACATGTGTCTGAGAGCTAAGTCTGCTTAGAATACTTCACCCCAGCTGTCAACTCCTGAGGACAGCTCTAGAGCTAACACTTAAGAATCCCTCTCCTGGGGCTGGAGAGATAGCATGGAGGTAAGGCATTTGCCTTGCATGCAGAAGGTCGGTGGTTTGAATCCCGGCATCCCATATGGTCCCCTGTGCCTGCCAGGAGCGATTTATGAGTGTAAAGCCAGGAGTAACCCCTGAGCGCTGCTGGGTGTGACCCAAAAACCAAAAACCAAAAAATAATTGAATTCCTATCCGGGCCATTGTGATAGGACAGTAGGTTTTTACAGGTTTTTACAGCGAGGGTGTTTGCCTTACACATGACAATGTCCAGGTTTGATTCCCAGCATCCTATATAGTCCCCAAACCCACCAGCAATGATTTCTGGGCACAGAGCCAGAGGTAACCCCTAAGCATTGCCAGGTATGACTCTATAACCAAAAGAAAAGAAAATAAAGAGGGCTGGAGAGATAGCATGGAGGTAAGGCATTTGCCTTTCATGCAGAAGTGCCAGGAGTGATTTCTGAGTGTAGAGCCAGGAGTAACCCCTGAGCGCTGCCAGGTATGACCCAAAAACAGAGAGAGAGATATATATATATATAGAGAGAGAGAGAGGGAAGGAAGGAAGGAAGGAAGGAAGGAAGGAAGGAAGGAAGGAAGGAAGGAAGGAAGGAAGGAAGGAATCCTTATCCCCAGGCTGGAGTGCTAGTCCAGCAGATTGGGAGCTTGCCTATCTGCTCACCTCTGCTCACCTCTGTTTGATCTCTGGTACCCCAAATGTCACCAGAGCACCTTTAGGAGTGATCCGAGTATAGACCAAGTAATAAGCCCTGATTGAGCACAACACTGGGTGTGCCCCAAAACAAACCACTAAAAGAAACCCTGACTGGCACAGTGTCCTTACTCACTCACCTTCAACCCAGAAAGCCAGGAGTATTTAGGACAGAGGATGCATACAGAGACAGCCAGTTTTCCCATCAGCCCAGGCAAATGGAAAGAATTTCCCATTGCATCATTCTCTGGGCACACAATCTTGGTCTTTCTCATTCTTTCTTCTCCTGATCTATCCCATGAGTCTCCAAGGCTTCAGTGGCAGGATTGGGCTGTCTGTCCATCCATCTACTCAGCCTTTAGCCAACAGCCTCTGTAAATCTTTGGGCTACAGTGAACACTAACTTGACCTTCTCTGTCCCCCCTCACCCAAGCCTCACTGCAAGTTGGCTTGGCTCTCTGTTTTCATTACAACACACCCTCTTTCCTTGACTGTTTTTTCTCTAGCTCCTTATCCACTCCCCCAAATCCTTGTTTTAGGCTTATCCCATCCTTGAATGCCTGTGGATCTCTTGACACATCTGCTGCTCTCTCTTGAGCCTTTGTTGGACTAGATGAGCAATTGCTAGATGAAGAACTAGGGGTCATAGACCCCTATGAAAAACTGATGTGGATTTTGAGCCTGTTCTCTCCAAAAATCACATGGACTCTAAAATACAGCAATTTGCGCCCTAATAAAAAAAATCCTCGAGGAGGGCATCTCATCCCCCTCCCTTGCCCATCCTGTTTGTTTTTGGTTATCAATTTGGTCTAAATGATTTTGCCATGGAAACAAAGATGTCTTTCTGGCACATAATAATAATGCCATTATTATTATTAGCAGCTAAAAGATTTATAATAGTCCTTCACGCATCAATTAATTTTATTCTCTCAACAACCCCAAGAGGAAGAAACTATTATTGTACCCCTTTTAGAGATGAGAGAATGATATGGTTGTGGGTTTTGCCAATATCATATAGCTTTATTTGCTGAGTCTCTTTTCTCTGCATTTTGAGGTGCTGTCATTAAAATTTGCTGTTTCCTTTTATCTTTTTTCATATTCTACTCATGAAACCTACCCCTACTCCCACCCCCCCCCTGATGTGGTGACTGTTACTATTCAAACAGTCACAGGGCTGAGTTCTTTAAAAAGCATCCCCCACTTCTCTGAAGCTCCCTCTTTCTCCCCACTTTATGCCTTCAGATGGCCACAGGTGGCTTCTTTGCACTTGCCTGAACACATGTGAGCCATGCAAAGTTCTCATTTCCTCTTTTCCCTCAACCTAATTGTGCCAGTTCCATGCAGACTTTAAATGCAAGTACGCTAGGCCTTTAAAAGTGCTTGATGCTCCTGGGAAGTCACATCTGAAATGCAGATAAGAAGAGAGGGAATACCTACATGAGCACCTATTTTGTGCCAGCCTTCTGGTTTGGAATGGGGGCACAAAGCCCAGCCTTTATAGAACCTAACTTCCAAGTAGGTCCATGGATCATACTGGTAGGCACTGGAAGTCTCTACAGTGAATGGTTTGAATCTATTGACTGCCTGTTTGTGGCTGGTAGAGGTTCTCTGCCACTAACCTTTAGCTGTCCTCTGAGCTAGCATAAATGCATCTTAGTACTTCTAGGAGAAACACCTGGCCTTTGGTTAACCTCTTCCTCCTCAGTTCAAATCTCAGACCAATCTGGTCATTTGTTAGGTTAAGTCCTAATTATATATTTTCTCCTTTCATGTGATAAAGTCATTACAAAAACTATTTCCAAATTAGTTGAATGCAATATACAAACAAGAAAGTGCACCTGTGCAAAGGTTGCCCCATGAAGAATATTTACCAACTGAACACATCTGTGAAACCTGCACCTATTCAAGGAACAGTTCTTGCCAGTCCCGAAAACCCCCTCCCCAGCACTTCCTTCCTGTTATTGTCCCCAAGGCACCTACTATCCTGATAACTTCTAACAGCTCAGATTGATTTTCCTGACTTTGTCCCACAGGACCAATTTTATTTATTTATTTATTTATTTATTTATTTATTTATTTATTTATTTATTTTGGTTTATGGGGCCACAGCCAGCGGCACGCAAGGGTTACTCTTGGCTCTGCACTCAAAAATCGCTCCTGACAGGCTCATGAGACCTTATGGGATGCTAGAATGGATGAACCTGGGTTTGTCCTGGGTCAGCCACGTGCAAGGCAAAAGCCCTACCCTACCGCTGTGTATTGCTCCTGCCCCCACACAACGAATTTTAAAAGAAACTTATATTTGAGCTAGGGAGATAGTCCAGAGATTTGGCTACATTCTTGACCTCCCAGTGTATTGCTAAGTATAGCCTTGGAGGCCCCCAACATCATCTGGTGTGGACCTGGGAGTATTTGAGCACCATGGGGATGTCCCTAGTGGTCCCAGCTGGGCCACAGCAGCAGTGCTTTTCCAGGCCTTTGCCCTGAAATCCTCACCTACTTGACTCAGTACTACTGGGAGGGGGTTCCTGCAACCCCTATCTCTCAGCACTAATTGGGAGACCTCTCCACCAAAATTTTTCCTAATTTTTTTAAGTTTTTGGCCACCCCAGATTTTGACAAATTAATCTCTTTGATCTAAGGTTGGCTGTGTATGAAATGAATCAAAACTCTTCTGAATTGGGGCCAGAGCAGTGGAGCAAGTGGTAGGACATTTGCCTTGCACGCACTGACCTAGGACAGACCTAGGCTCCATCCCTGGTGTTCTATCTGGTCCCCCAAGTCAGGAGTGATTTCTGAGCAAGTAGCCAGGAGTAACGCCTGAGCATCATTGGGTGTGGCCCAAAAACAAAAAAAAATTGTTTAAAAACAATCCACCCCTCTATAGCCTTCCCAAATCTTTCTTTTTTGGAACTCAATAATGCATTGTTCTTTTGTTATAGTTGTTGTTTTATTTTTTAGTCATACCTAGCAGTGCTTAGGATTTTTTCCTCACTATGCACTCAGGGATCACTCCTGATGGGACACATGGGTACCACAGGGAATTCCAGAGATCAACCCTGGTCTGGCCACATTTAAGGCAAGTTCCTTGCCTGTTTTGCTATTACTATGGCTCTAGATAGTCCTTTTTGTTCAAATTCCAATATTGTCAACAGCAGCTATTTAAAAGTAATCACTTTATTAATCCGGGTTTTAGTGCTTTCTCTCTGTCAGTCTCACTACCCGAGAGGTTGTACAACTCTAATTTATTCCTTTGGGGTTGACTGAGTCACAGATGTGGCTAAGTTAGCATTTACAAAGAATGTTCCATGGGATACTAATCACCAGAAATGCTTTACGAAAATAGAGCTCTGAGCTCAAATGAGATGGGCAAATACTTCATGTTTTCTGATCCCTTTTGGGTTTCATATCTCAAGTCAACTCAGAGTTTCTGAGTGGCCCGAAAGCATAAAAAAAAATCACTTTGTTACTATTTTTAACTACTTGACTGCAAATGTCATTTTACAAATTTGGGGGGAATGTCTTTTTTGCAAATCCTTTTTTAACCCTCTACAGAGGGCCTATGAGTATTTTTCAGAACCAGTGTTCCTCCAGAATAAGACACAGACCAATTAACTCTAAGAACAACTTCCCTGGATTCTGAAAGAGCTCAGTGGTAGAATTTCTGCCATACAGGTTTGGGGCTGCCAGTTGGATCCGTGGTACCACCCCACCTGCAAAGAGTAATCTTTTTTTTTTTTAAGTTTTTGGGTCACACCCAGCGGTGCTCAGGGGTTACTCCTGGCTGTCTGCTCAGAAATAGCTCCTGGCAGGCAAGGGGACCATATGGGACACCGGGATTCGAACCAACCACCTTTGGTCCTGGATCGGCTGCTTGCAAGGCAAACGCCGCTGTGCTATCTCTCCGGGCCCGAAAAGAGTAATCTTAATGACTTCCATTTGTGATAGATGGTGCCCCAACAAAGTGTGATCTCCGATCTTCAGCGCACCTCAACCAAGTGTGTGAGTACCACAGTGACATGCGTGATCCCTAGTTATTGCAATAGCAGCCACCTCCACAAAGAAAAGGGAAGGGGAAAGAATAAAGATTGGTGGAGAGATCTCTGGAGACAGATCACATGATTTACATGTAGGAGTATCAGGTGAAGTCTCTGACCCTACATGGTCCCCCAAGTAACACAGGAATGACCCCCTAGCCTTCCTGGGTATGGCCCAAGATATCAAAAAGCCCCAACAATTGCACCATGCAATGAATTTCAGCATATTTGAAATGTGGCTTGTCTCAGCTGAAATGTGCTGTAAGAATCAAGTCAATACACACTAAATTATAGAGGGTTTTTTTTCAGTTATGTTTAATGATTTAAATTTTTTTGCAGTGGTAAGAATTGAATACAGGGTCTCACACACATGCATGACCTGTATTTAACCATTGAGTTACACTCCCAGCCCAGGTTTTGAAGCTTTAATACCAAAAATTTAATAATTTTTAGATTGGTTATATGCTGAGAAAGTATTATTTTGAAATGCTGATTTAACATATATTAGTTTTGGTTTTGGTTTTTGGGTCACACCCAGCTGCACTCAGAGGTTACTCCTGGCTCTGTGCTCAGAAATCACTCCTGGCAGGCTCAGGGACCATATGGGATGCTGGGAATTGAACCACCATCGGTCCTGGGTCTGCCACGTGCAAGGCAAACACACTTACCTCTGTGCTATTGCTCTGGCCCCCAGTTTAACACACTGTATATGCTCGAGTATAAGCCACCCCCCCTAATTTTACTCTAAAACTGGGAAAACTTAGTGACTCAAGTATAAGCTGAGGTGGAAAATGCAGCCACTGGTAAGTTTCAAAAATAAAAATATATACACAAAACAATTACAATAATTGAGGAATCAGTAGGTTAAATGTTTTTTAATATTATTAAAGAAAAACTGTAAACTAGCAACAATAACTTTAAACTTTTAAATAAAGTACAGAAAACTGTAGCTTAACAGGTAATCAAGCTAAATCACAAAAGTTAAAATCCTTCAAAACTGGATTCCTCCTCCTCCTCATCTGTATGTCCAAACAGAGCTTCAGCTGTATCTGATGTGAGGGTATCAGCATAGACATTGTCATCATCACTGACTTCGCAGACATCATCACTGCTGTCGATCTCATACAAAGTGCAGAATATTGCGGTTAAATAGTTCAGCAGCATACAGTTTAGTTCAGCCACCTACTTCTTCATCTCAGCTGGGACTTGTGGACTGAGCTGAAGCACTGCCCACTTCAACATAGGGCAGAAGACGAGACTATGTGCATTTCTGGCGCGCAGATTCAAATAACCTGTATGACCTGAGTATAAGCTGAGTCCGGGGGTTTTGGCACAAATTTTGTGCCGAAAAACTGGGATTATACTTGAGTATATAGATATATTAGCCTTTTATTTTTCTTAGTTTTGGGGCCACACCCAGCAGCACTCAGGGGCTACTCCTGGCTCTGCGCTCAGAAATAGCTCCTGGCAGGTTCAGGGATGCCAGGAATGAACTTGGGTCCATCCCAGGTCTACCACAAGCAAGGGAAACACCCTACAGCTGTGCTATCACTCGGCCCAGATGTATAAAGTCAGTTTTATCTGCTACTTTCCCCTTTTCAAGATGTGGCTACTAAAACTTTCTCATCTTATCTAGGGTACACTCTAATTCCATTGAAGAGTTGTGTCACTGACAGTCTCAGCTGCCTCTGATGGGCTTTAATGTCTGGGTAAAGGAGAGGAGGGGAAGCCTCAGAAGAGAAGGGATTGGATGGCCCAAGGCAAGAAGTACTGGGGGACTGTAGGAATGCATGGGGGTAGCTCACAAAGCTTGAGAGAGGGTAGTCAGGGAATGGTGACTCAGTTGAGACTTGAAAGATGAGAGGGTTTGCCAGAGAGGGCAGAGAATAGAAGCTGTGACAAGACCTTGAAGCAAATGAGAAACTGGGTATATTCCAGGAGGGGTTGGGGGGCTGAGGGTAGGCAGAGACCCAATCTGAGACTAAAGAGGTCAACAAGGATTAAGACCTGGAGAGTTTACCAGGGATTAAACCCTTGGTAATGGGTTTTCCTGGAGGCAGTAAGAAACCATTGATGATGAGTCTGCAATTGGATGAAACCAGGTAGATTTGCATGTGTGAGATTACCCTGAGGGTCAGAGATGAGTGTGGAGGCAAAGACTATCCAGAAACTGTTAGAATTGCCTAGGAAAGAGATGATTAAAGTCTAGCTAAAAAACAAAATAAATAAATAAAAAACTAAAAAACAAAATAAAACAAAAGAAAATATTGCCTAAGGAAATATCCTCTGTGTGGGAATAAATTTTTCACTTTTCTTCTTTCTTCTTTCTTTCTTTCTTTCTTTCTTTCTTTCTTTCTTTCTTTCTTTCTTTCTTTCTTTCTTTCTTTCTTTCTTTCTCTCTCTTTCTCTCTTTCTTTCTTCTTTCTTTCTTTCTTTCTTTCTTTCTTTCTTTCTTTCTTTCTTTCTTTCCTTTCTTTCTTTCTTTCTTTCTTTCTTTCTTCTTTCTCTTTCTTCCTTTCCTTCCTTCCTTTCTTCTTTCTTTTTCTTTCCCTCCCTCCCTCCCTCCCTCCCTCCCTTCTTTCCTTCCTCCTTCCTTCCTTCCTTCCTTCCTTCCTTCCTTCCTTCCTTCCTTCCTTCCTTCCTTCCTTCCTACCACTGAGTCACTGTGAATTACAAAGTTATTTATGATTGGTTTTTAGACTTCATATATGATGCTCCAACATCAGTCTCTTCACTAGTATCCACTTTTCTCCACTAATGTGCCCATTTTCCCTCTCACTCCACTGCCTACCTCTGCGGTAGGCATCTTTTCTGCTCTGGGCTTACAATATAGATAGGGTTACTGATAGGATATCACATATATCACTTTAGTGTTTAGTGTTTCCTTTCCTGTCCTATCCACACTCCTTTCCCCCTGCCACACCTCTTTCCCTGCTTTCCCTGCCACACCTCTCACTAGCCTCCTTCCTCCCAGTGAAGACATAAACAGAAAACTGAACTCTCTGGGAAGGGAAGGTGATGAGTGAAGGATATTTTACATTTAGTCAGAGCATCGAGTAGGGCAACGTGGAGAAACTTTTCCCTGCCAAGGGCCATGTGGATATTTATAGCATCATTCGTGAGCCATGCAGTCAGATGGGCCACGGACGGCCAACCAGGGACATGCATGTCTGTTCATCATATACCAGGGCCAGACCACAGGATTTTGAGGACCTTATACATACAGCCTGTGGGCAGGCTCAACATTCCCCAACCCTGATGTAAAGTCATAACACTGGGAAGACCAAAATGCAATGCTATCCAGGTCTGGGGCCAAAGCAAGGGGTTTGGAGAAGAAAAAAGAGTTGGCAGAAAACATCTCCCTGTGAGTCTCAGGTTCCTTTTCTGCAAGATGGCAAGTATTTCAGAAAAGATGCCATTTGGAATGATCTGGCACACAACAGTTTGGAAATATTTGTTCTTTGTTTCAAAAACCTGTTCCAAAGGGTCTGTCATTCTGATTTTCTTTTTGTTTTTTTTTTTTGTTTGTTTTGTTTTTGGGCCACACCCGTCTGACGCTCAGGGGTTACTCCTGGCTATGCGCTCAGAAATCGCCCCTGGCTTGGGGGGACCATATGGGACGCCAGGGGATCGAACCGTGGTCCGTCCTACGCTAGCGCTTGCAAGGTAGACACCTTACCTCTAGCACCACCTTCCCGGCCCCCGTCATTCTGATTTTCAACATGATCAAACCTACCTAGATCTTTGCAGCCCCCACTTCCTCCTCTAGAATCCACTAGATCCTGTCTGGGTTTCTGAGGCATCTAGTGCTGTGATAGGGAGACATTGTTGGGAAAAGCTGTAGGCAAGGGGGAGTGATGGAGGCACACTCTGCCTGGGTGGCCCCAGGAAGGCGTAAGCACTTTATTCTGTCAAGGGGAAGGCTCTAGCCTACGACTAGGGGCATCGGTTACAGCCCTGACTTTGCCGCAAGCCAACCAATGAAGTTTACCCTACTCTCAGTCTCAGTTCCTCTACTGGATGAAGGAAGGAATCTCTTTGGTTCTGCTCCTTCTTTCTCCTTGCTTCCAGAAAGCTCCTTTCCTTCTCTGGACCCATAAAAGACATCACTTCCTTGAAGTTTTGGCTCACTGTGGGCTCCTGGCAGCTCCTTCCTGGGGCAGAGGGCCAAACTCCTGACAAGATTAAGAAGAGGCTTTGGGTCTGGACAAGGCTGGGAAAACAGGAAAGATGACGAACCAAACTCCCCTCCTCCTGAGGGTTGTTTATTCCAGTTTTCCCTCAGCTATTTTTTTCTGGACACACAATAACCTTTGACTCTTCACTCGATGCACTGCCTCTGGCCACAGAGTACCTAGTGTCTCATCTAGTCAGAGAACCCTGAGATTGGTCCTTCTGTCTAGTGTCCTGCTGGCCAGCTTCACAGCGCTCCTGGAAAGCAGGAGTAACACAAACAGATATGTGCTCACAGAGTGCCAGCTGCTTTGTTCCATAGAGGAACAGTCCTCTTCCACGAGCCTCCAGTGAAGATATGCTCTCCCCTTCTCTTATCTCCTGGAAGCCCAAAGTACTGCCCAAAGTCCCCTCAGCAGGCTGGCATATGATCCAGAACCAGGGGGGAGGACAAGAAGGGAGTAGAAGGTCTTATCAGTTCAAAGCACATTCTCTGGAGGCTGACAGCCCTAGCTCCGTTTGAGTTCTGACTGTCACTTCCTGTCCCTGCAATTCGGGCAAGTTCTAGGGGGAGTGGGTGGGGGGTAGCAGTTAAAAGTACAGGCTCCGGGACAAAATATCAGTTCCACAATCTGCTAAGGACGTGGCCTTGGGCAAGTTTCTTACCTCTCTGCTCTTCAGTCTCCACAACTGTAAGGCAGGACAATAATAGCTCCAGCCATACCAGCCTGTTGCACGGATTAGAAGTGATAATCCATGTGGAACACTTAGCACAGTAGCTAGCCTTTGGGGCCAGCTCCCTCCATGTCGGCAGCAAAATGAATGCAGCTGCCACCTGCTGTCCTGCCCGTCACCCGGCTCCCTAGTGGCCCACATAGCCCTTGGCATAGGGTAGGAGCTCCCAGCCTGGCTGGCTAAAGGAGTGGTTGGGAACTGACTCAGAGTTTCTGAAAACAGGCTTCTGACAACGTGTGGGAGGAGGATTCTGAAGGAAGCTGATTTTCAGGAGTTTCCCAACTAACCAGGAAGTGATGGCTTTTGCACGCGAGTATGAACTTTGGAATATTTTCAAGCTATTTTTTTTTCTCTCCCAGAGCACAGACGTAATGGATGTTCTTTGTGAACGAGGCAACCTAAAGATCTACAGCAGAGTTCAAGTCCTTTGCTACCTTGCTTTGAAAGAAAGTCCCCCCCCCCCAAGAAGATTTGAGGAAAATTCTGCCAGACTTTTTCTCTGCTTATGTTTTGTTTGTAAGTATTGGGGGGTAGAGAGTACTGGGCTGGGGGAGGAGAGGGGGTGGTTTGGGTGGGTGGTATGGCATTCTGGGTGATATTCTCCAAGGTCCTCACAAAAGTAGAGAAGACTATTTGTACCTTAGGGGCGGGTACAGTTGGGGTGGGACAAAGAGTTTCACGGAACACTTAATCAGTAATTCAACCACCACAGTACAGATGACTCATTTCATCAGCACACAACATGCAAGGCCCAGGGACTGAGAAATATCCATGATCTCCCTACTTTGGAGGGAGCCCTGAGGTTGAATTGTGAGGCAACCAGACTCTTGACTCTGTGCCTGTCCCACCAAGCCTCAGGGAGAGGACAGAAGAGCCACATGACCCCTCTGAGAGAATCAGTATTTTCCCATTCATTCACTGTGGAAAGGGAAATGAATCCAAAAAGACAGTCTCAATTTGTCACAGTGAACTTGGCCAAGTCACTTCCCTTCTATGAGCTTCAGGTTCCTCTGAGGAAGGAGGAAAATCTCACTGTCATGAAAGAGATTCCCTCACCCATTCACTCGTGTTTTATTTATGAAAATCGGTATTTCCTCAGAGAGTGGGACGATCACTCAGTAAATATGAGTATTTAGGAAAAAGAAGTCGGATCATGTGGCAGATTGTTTTATTGTTCAGTAAATGTTTACTTCCCCCAGCTCTCCTCACAGTGAGAGGAATAAACTTATTTCCTCACTCTGTTGATCTCAGATTAGAACCAAGCCTTGCTTTTGCCAAAGATATATGTGTGGGAGCCATAGGGCCATGAGTGTTTTCACTCATACCCTTTTAATTTTTAAATTTCTTTTGGGTTCTTTTTTTGTGGGGGAGGGGGTTGAGGCACACACCTGGCAGCACTGCTTCCTGCTGGCTCTGGGCTCAGGGATCACTTCTGGACCACAAATAAGTTAATCCACTGTACTATTTCTCTGGCTCCTTATTTAAAAAATATTTATTTATTTAAAATTTTGGTTCTTAGAGACCATACCTGGCAGTGCTCAGGGTTTAGACCATACCTGGCAGTGTTTAAGGACCATGCTGGGGATCAAACCCAGGTTGACTGTGTGACCAACTACAAGTCAAGTGCTCTGCCTACTGTGTTAACTCTCTGGCCTTTGTTTTCTTTTAAGTTATATATATATATATATGAATTAGTGTAAATACCAATGTATTTTTTTTTTTGCCACATGTAGAAGTTACTCCTACTTCTGCACTCACAAATTTTTCTTGGCAGGAATGGGGAACCATATAGGATTTCAGGGATTAAACTCCAGTTAGTTGTGTGCAAGACATACACCCTACCCACTGTGCTATCGCTCTGGCTCCTAGAAAGGAAATAATTCTCAGTTAAGTGGAAAATTGTGTGGAGAGCTTCTGGAAGACCTTTGTCGACCAGGTATGTTTTGTTTGTTTGTTTGTTTGTTTGTTTTGAGAGAGCCCACAGCTGGCTATGCTCAGGAATTATTCCTGGCTCTGCATTCAGGAATCACTCCTGCTGGCTCAGGGACCACATGATATGCTGTGGATGAAAACTGAGTTGGTAGCATGCAAGGCAAGTACCTTACCCACTGTACTATGGTTCTGGCCCCTGTGCCAACCAGTTTTACAGTGAAACATTTTAGAGTCCCAGGACTAAATATATCTCCATTTACTGTCTTGAACAACTCTCTTTGGTTATGAGAATCCTGGGTTCCAGACACTGGGGGCTTCTGCAGCACAAAATCAGAATGAAAAGACAAGAGTCAGTTATGAATCCATGTGGCCTGGAGCCTGGCCCAGGATAGCTCCGATGAATCCCAGTCCCTTCAGTGATATATGAATGTTTACTGTTGCAAGCACTGAATTTTGGGAATCGCTCTTTATGCTGCCTTGTTGCAACAAACATGACCCACGTAGATTTTGTCTGACTCACCCCTTGTGCTGACTTTAGCTTGGGTCTGTGGGAGAACTTTCTGAAAAGAAGTCATGTGCTTTTGTTTTTTTGTTCTACATCTGGAGGGTTGCTCCTGGCTTGGTGCTGAGAGATCTGTTCTCTAGAGGTGCTGAGTGGAACAATGCAGTGCTGGAGTTTAACATGGGCCTGCAAAATATGTACACCATTCCTTTGAGCTAGTTCTCTAGCCACAAATATTAAGGTGATATTTGACTCTAGATCTGCAATCAAATGCACTGTCACTGAGTTCTGCTCCCTTATTTTGGTGGAGAAGTGGGTCTCATCCCACAGGGCTTAGGTACTATTCCCGGTTCTGTACTCAGAAGTTATTCCCATAGTGCTCAGGGGACTAAATGTGCTTGCTGATGGAGAGCAAGCCAGGGTCATTGTGGTGCAAAGCAAGAGCCTTAACCCTTGTACTATTTCTCCAGTCCTGACTCTAGACTTGAATGTTATGAAGACTAGTTATGTGACTATGTACATGGGGAAATGATTTAGGCAAGAGAACAGCAATTTTGACTGAGGCTGGAGGAAACTTGTCCTGTTAAGAAATAGAAACAAGGCTAGTCCACTGGTGGTGTGTGGTGGGAGGAGGGCCTACGTTCCAGGAGCATATGGATGGCTTCACATTTCCACTTGGCCCTCTCTAAGACACTTAAACTCCAAATATCAGAATTAAATCTGTATTTGTGGCATTCTTCCAGACCTGTTCTTTCTTTTTATGACTCCATCTCAGTCAATGACACACACTGATTTACAGTTACTTCAACTAGATAATCCTTATTATGCTCAATCCTTATTTTCTCCCTCTCAGCTTCCACATTCAATGTATTTTTAAGGTCTTCCCATTCTACACTGCTTATGCTCTCATATTTCTACTTCTCTCCCCTTCCATTGACAACACCCTGGCTGAAGGCACTTGTTTGGTCAATAAAAGCAATTTGTCTGGCTTCCCTGTCTTCATTCTTAGTCCTTTTCTAATTTCCCTTCTATGTGGAGCTGGTAGTCATATTTCCCTTTTTTTTTTGGGGGGGGTCACACCCAGCAGTGCTCAGGGGTTACTCCTGGCTCCACGCTCAGAAATCACTCCAGGCAGGCTTGGAGGACCATATGGGATGCTGGGATTGGAACCAATGACCTTTTGCATGAAAGGCAAACGCCTTACCTCCATGCTATCTCTCCGGCCCTTGTAGTCATATTTCAAAACAAGTCATTAGTAACAATAAGCAAAATGAAACCAAATGGCTATATTTATATAGTGAATTTTTATTTAGAGATAGGAAGGAATGAGTTAAGTTCTTTATTTTTTTTCTTTTTTTTTTTTTTTGTGGTTTTTGGGTCACACCCGGCAGTGCTCATGGGTTACTCCTAGTTCCATGCTCAGAAATTGCTCCTGACAGGCACGGGGGACCATATGGGATGCCGGGATTCGAACCGATGACCTCCTGCATGAAAGGCAAACGTCTGATCTCCGTACTATCTCTCCAGCCCCTGAGTTAAGTTCTGAAGATGGCTGATAGTGAAGATGGATACAGAAGTGAAAATATACTTAATTCCACTGAGTTTTACACTTAGAATATATAACATGGTTGGGGCTAGAGTATGTTGCTGACTGGGGTTCAATTCCTGGTATCTCATACAGTTCCTTGAGGCCTCCAAGAGTGATTCCTTAATACAGAAGCTTACATAAGCCCTGAGTTCTGCCATATTAGTCCCCACTGTCCCCAAATTCCAAAAAAAAAAAAAAAACAAAAAACCCACAAAAAATTAACCAAACAAGGCATGACATAGTAAACTTTATATCATGTATGTTTTAAAATATCTTGGGCCATAGAGGTCAGAAAAAACATAGCAGAACTTTATTGCTAAGTGAAAAAAAATACCAGTGTGAAGAGGTGACCTATTGTATGATTTCACTTATCTGACTTTCTGGAAAAAGCAAAACTATAGTATACAGGGAAGCAGGACCAAGATGACTCAATTGGGGAGAGTCTGCATTTATCTCTGAAATCACAAGTCTCCACCAAAAATTTCCTTAGTTTACACAAAAACTCAACTGAAACCCTGATGAACAAAGCTTCTATAGTCCAGGAGAAAATGATAGCATGCAGATGGATTGGAGACAGAGAGATGCCTTCACTAAGAAAGAACACTCACCAGAGCAACAGGTTTCAACTAGGAAGACATTTGTAAGGTGTGGAACTTTACTTCAGGGAGCAACTGAGGGAGTTGTAGGGAACATTTTAGTCCCTGATCCTAGGATCCTATACTTACAACATTGTAATGGGAGGCAAGAAACCATAAACTAGCTATCAATGGGTAGGTGTATCTGGGCAGCATCACTTGGTAACCTTTCACAACTTTGCTCCGCAGACATGTTAGATCTCCCTCCCCATAGTAATGAATTCTTTGGGTGAAGCCCTGATGCAGAGCCCCACCCATCCCCAACTAAGAACTACACTAGCTGAAGGCTAAGAGATAATTATCTAGAGTGCTCCTCCTGGCAGACAAACAGCCTCAGCTCCTGCCAGCTCTTATCTGACTGCTCTCAAACAAGCTGCACCTCTATAAAGGAGAGCACCCTATAGGCTTCTTGAATCTTGAATTAGCCAGCAGGCCCTACTATCTGTCATGCTCTCTGGTCAGTCCCATCAGTCAAACTGTTTCCATATATATATATATATTCAGGCGCTCACTGGAAATGAAATTCACAGACTCATCTTTGAATGGCACAACATCAATTCCTCACTCACTGCTCAAGTCTGAAAACCTACTAAATTCTAGACACCAATGACCCTGAAGCCCTGGTTGCTTCCTTCCTCTGTCCTCCTGAATTTAGCACACTGGTGGTCCCATGTAATTACTATTTCAGTCTTCTAGTTCCCACCCAGGCCAGTTTGAACATAGGTTTCTGTCTCTGATCCCGGCCCACATAGAGCACCAAATATAATGGAAAACAGAGGGAAATCACCTGGATTCACAATAGCCTGGTAAGAGTTCCTAATACAACAGAACTATGCAAACAACCTGAAGAAGACTTCAAAACAATAGTCTGGATGACAAGGTGATCAGTACCAACAAAACATTGATAAATTAGATGGTCTAAGATAAAATTGATAGAAATGATAAAACTGTATAAGATTGTAACTGAACTATAATTCAAACCAATAAGTTTAAATGTAAAGTGGAGAGTTCCTAAAAGATTTGCAAAAGAAAAATTAAAAATAATGAAGATAACGTAAGAGCTATATGTGACAGCATCAGTCACTTCAAAGTGAGCGACAGTCACTTCAAAAGGGTTCCAAAAACCTTTCTTAATATAGTTAAGGCCATCTACCACAAGCCAGTGGCAAATATTATCCTCAATGGAGAAAAACTAAAAGTCTTCCCTCTAAATTCTGGCACAAGACAAGGCTGTCCTCTCTCACCACTCCTATTCAGCACAGCACTGGAAGTACTCGCTATAGTGATTAGGCAAGAAAAAGATATCAAGGGAATCCAGATAGGAAAGGAAGAAGTCAAGCTCTTGCTGTTTTCAGCTGACATGATACTCTACTTAGAAAACCCTAAAGACTCTACCAAAGAGCTTCTAGAAACAATAGACTCATATAGCAAGGTGGCAGGCTACAAAATTAACACACAAAAATCAATGGCCTTTCTATACACCAATAGTACTAAGGAAGAAATGGACATTAAAAAAGTAACTCCATTCACAATAGTGCCACACAAACTCAAATATCTTGGAATCAACTTGACTAAAAATGTGAAGGACCTATACAAAGAAAACTGTAAAACTCTGCTCCAAGAAATAAGAGAGGACACATGGAAATGAAAACACATACCCTGCTCATGGATTGGCAGTATTAACATCATCAAAATGGCAATACTCCCCAAGGCATTGTACTGATTTAATGCGATCCCTCTAAAGATACCCGTGACATTCTTCAAAGAAGTGGATCAGGCACTTTTGAAATTTATTTGGAACAATAAATACCCTAGAATAGCTAAAACAATAATTGGGAAAAAGAATATGGAAGGAATTTACTTTTCCCAACTTTAACTGTACTACAAAGCAATAGTTATCAAAACAGCATGGTATTGAAATAAAGACAGGCCCTCAGATCAGTGGAATAGGCTTGAATACTCAGAGAATGTTCCCCAAACATACAATCACCTAATTTTTGATAAAGGAGCAAGAAATCCTAAATGGAGCAAAGAAAGCCTCTTCAACAAGTGGTGTTGGCACAACTAGCTAGCCACTTGCAAAAAATTGAACTTAGACCCCCAGCTAACATCATGTACGAAGGTAAAATCCAAATGGATTAAAGACCTTGATATCAGACCCGAAACTATAAGGTATATAGAACAACACGTAGGCAAACATTCCAGGACATTGAGACTACAGGCATCTTCAAGGAGGAAACTGCACTCCCCAAGCAAGTGAAAGCAGAGATTAACAGATGGGAATATATTAAGCTGAGAAGCTTCTGCACCTCAAAGGAAATAGTGCCCAGGATACAAGAGCCACCCTCTGAGTGGGAGAAACTATTCACCCAACACCCATCAGATAAGGGGCTAATCTCCAAAATATACAAGGCACTGACAGAACTTTACAAGAAAAAAACATCTAATCCCATCAAAAAATGGGGAGAAGAAACGGACGGACACTTTGACAAAGAAGAAATACAAATGGCTAAAAGACACATGAAAAAAATGCTCTACATCACTAATCATCAGGGAGATGCAAATCAAAACAGCTATGAGGTACCACCTCACACCACAGAGATTGGCACACATCACAAAGAATGAGAATAAACAGTGTTGGTAGGGATGTGGAGAGAAAGGAACTCTTATCCACTGCTGATGGGAATGCCATTTAGTTCAACCTTTATGGAAAGCGATATGAAGATTCCTCCAAAAAACTGGAAATTGAGCTCCCATATGATCCAGCTATACCACTCCTAGGAATATACCCTAGGAACACAAAAATACAATACAAAAATCCCTTTCTTACACCTATATTCATCGCAGCACTATTTACCATAGCAAGACCCTGGAAACAACCAAGATGCCCTTCAACAGACAAATAGCTAAAGAAACTGTGGTAAGGGGCCGGAGAAATAGTATGGAGGGTAAGGCGTTGCCTTTCATGCAGAAGGTCATCGGTTCAAATTCCGGCGTCCCATATGGCCCCCCAAGCCTTCCTGGAGCGATTTCTGAGCATAGAGCCAGGAGTAACCCCTGAGCGATGCCGAGTGTGATCCCCCCCCCAAAAAAAAAAGAAACTGTGGTACATATACACAATGGAATATTATGCAGCTGTCAGGAGAGATGAAGTCATGAAATTTTCCTATACATGGATGTACATGGAATCTATTAAGCTGAGTGAAATAAGTCACAGGGAGAGAAAGACGCAGAATGGTCTCACTCATCTATGGGTTTTAAGAAAAATGAAAGACATTTTTGCAATAATAATTTTCAGACACAAAAGAGAAAAAAGCTGGAAGTTCCAGCTCACCTCATGAAGCTCACCACAAAGAGTGATGAGTTTAGTTAGAGAAATAACTACATTCTGAACTGTCCTAATAATGAGAATGTATGAGGGAAATGAAAACCTGTCTAGAGTACAGGCGGGGATTGAGTGGGGAAGAGGGAGATTTGGGACATTGGTGATGGAAATGTTGCACTGGTGGTGTTCTTTACATGACTGAAACCCAAACACAATCATATATGTAATCAAGGTGTTTAAATAAAATAAAATATATTTAAAAAAAGGGGGTTCCAAAGGGAGAAGAGACAGAATCCTTATTTGAAAAAATAGCCTAGAATTTTTCCCAAGCAAAGGAAGGAGTTAGATATCAGATTCAAAAAAGGTTAAAGAATTCCAGAGAAGGCGCCAGAGATATAGTACTGTGGTAAAGCACCTGCCTTGCACATGGCTGACCTAGGTTTGGTAACTGGGAGCTCTGCAGCTGGGCCTTACTCTTCCCTTTATACTCTTACTGATCAGCCCAGTGCCTTTCCCATAAGCATATATTTGATTAAATGAAAGAAAAATAAATCTAGTAATTCCTTAAGAACAAATCTGCTTGGGGGCCAGAGCAATAGCACAGCAGAGAGGGAACTTGCCTTGCACATGGCAGACCCAGGTTCGATTCCCAACATCCCATTTCCCAAGTATCTCAGGAGTGATTCCTGAATGTATAGATAGCCAGGAGTAATCCCTGAGTACTGCTGGGTGTGAGCCCCCCCAAAAAAACAACTCCCCCCAAAATCAAATAAAAAATAAAATCACATTAAGAAACATTACAGGGCCAGCGAGGTGGCGCTAGAGGTAAGGTGTCTGCCTTGCAAGCGCTAGCCAAGGAAAGGACCACGGTTCGATCCCCCGATGTCCCATATGGTCTCCCCAAGCCAGGGGCAATTTCTGAGCGCGTAGCCAGGAGTAACCCCTGAGCATCTAACGGGTGTGGCCCGAAAAAAACCAAAAAAAAACAAAAACAAAAACAAAAATTACAGTTAAGTTAAAATGGAAAAAAAAATCAAAGATGGAGAGAGGGGGCCAGCGAGATAACATTGAGGGCCGGTGAGATAGCATGGAGGCAAAGCATTTGCCTTACATGCAGAAGGATGGTGGTTCAAATCCCGGCATCCTGCCAGAAGTGATTTCTGAGCATAGGGCCAGAAGTAACCCCTGACCGCTGCTGGGTGTGACCCAAAAACCAAAAACAAAACAAAAAAACGGAGAGAGAATTCTAAAAGCAGTAAGAGAAAAGCAAAGAATAGCATCTAAGGGAAGAGTGTTTGCAGATTACTCACCAGAAACTACAGTGCTAAATGGATGAGACCTCAAAAAGAACATTCTGTCCTCTTAATTCACCACTCAGGTTTAAAGAACTAAAGAGATTTTCATACCAATAACAGCTAGAGGAATTCAGTGCCACCTGACCAATTCTCTAAGGAATATTTAATAGGGTCTTTTGTTTATTTGTTTTGGGGTCACACCCAGCAGGACTCAGAAATCACTCCTGGCAGACTCAGGACCATATGCCCAGTATTGAACCTGGGTCGGCTGTGTCCAAGGCAAATGCCCTACTGCTATACTATCACTCGGGCTCCTGTGTCCAAGATACATGATATATTTTTAATTTAAGTCGCTGAATTCTATTTTATATCCCTGAAGATGTTGCTTTTTGTATCTTTTTTTGTTTTGTTTTGATTTTGGGTCACTCCCGGTAGCTGCTCAGGGGTTACTCCTGGCTCTGTGCTCAGAAATCGCCCCTGGCAGGCTCAGGGGACCATATAGGATGCCAGGATGCCATCCTGGATCGGCTGTGTGCAAGGCAAATGTCCTACAGCTGTGCTATCTCTCCGCCCACCATCCCAGGTTTTAAATATTGAAGCAGTACATTGAATTTTTAGTTACTCTTATCTCAAACTAACTTCTGGATTTCAAAGACAAGAATGATGTCACTTTTTGTGGGGGAGGTGGGAGATTGTGGGAGGAGAGTTTGAGCCAAGTGCTCAAGTCCACCAGTGCTTAGGACTTACTCCAGGCTCTGTATATTGTGCTAAGGATCATTCCCATGCAAGGCAAGTGTTGCATTAATTATAAATTAATGAGTCCTAGTGGTGGATGATGGTGAGTGAGGCCTTTCTCAGCTGGGTCGGTGCCTGTCTACAGCCCTTTCAGCCGGCAGGTCTGTAGGTGCAGGGTGACAGCAAAGAAAAGATCCACAGGCGGTCAGTTGAAGTTTCAGGAGACATCCAGCTTTATTACAAGGTTCTAATAGCCATGTGCTTTTTTTTACATGATCTCAAAGCTTAAGCAGATTTTCTGAATCATCCTGTGTCTACTCTCTCTTCTTGCTGTGTACACCTCTTTCCTCCCCCCAGGCAACCCCTTTATTACCAACCACAGACCCCTCCCAGTTGTGGGAGGTCTCACCATCCAGGTGAGATAAGCAGGAAGTTGAGGGAGGGGCAACAGGCAAGCACCCTGCCTATAGAACTATCTCTCCAGTCCCTTTAATTGTAGTGTTTTTTAAAATTTTATTTTTTATTTATTTATTCTATTTTATTTTTGTTCTTTCTTTTAGAATTGTTCTTGCTGACTGCTGAGAGAGAGAGAGAGAGATAGAGAGAGAGAGAGTGAGAGAGTGAGCTAAGGTGTTTGCCGAGAGAGATAAAGAGAGAGAGAGAGCGAGAGAGAGAGCGAGAGAGAGAGAGAGAGAGAGAGAGAGAGAGAGAGAGAGAGTGAGTGAGTGAGTGAGAGGGAGAGAGGGAGAGAGAGAGTGTATTTTTTATTTTTTATTTTATTTTGGCTTTTAGTCACACCTAGCCAAACTCAGGGTTAACTCCTGGCTCTACACTCAGGAATCATTACTAATGGTGCATTGGGGACCATGTGGGACTCTGAGAATCAAATCCACCCTACTTGCTGTACTATTGCCTGGCCCCTAACTGGAGGTTTTTTTTTTTTTTTTTTGGTTTTTCGGGCCACACCCGTTAGATGCTCAGGGGTTACTCCTGGCTATGCGCTCAGAAATTGCCCCTGGCTTGGGGGGACCATATGGGACGCCGGGGATCGAACCGTGGTCCTTTCCTTGGCTAGCGCTTGCAAGGCAGACACCTTACCTCTAGCGCCACCTTGCCGGCCCCTGGAGGTTTTTTTGTTTTTGTTTTTGTTTTGTTTTTGTTTTGGTTTTTGGACTACACCTGGTGATGCTCAGGGGCTACTCCTGGCTATGCACTCAGAAATCGCTCCTGGCTTGGGAGACCATACGGGACGCTGGGGGACCAAACCATGGTCTGTCCTAGGCTAGTGTGGGCAAGGCAGATGCCTTACCGCTTGCGCCTCAACTCCGGCTCCCCTAGCTGAAGTTTTTAACCACTTCTGTACTGTAGATCAGAAATTGTAAAATGAAAAGCCCACTTTTATCATTTTTTTTTTGGTTTTTCGGGCCACACCCATCTGATGCTCAGGGGTTACTCCTGGCTAAGGGTTCAGAAATTGCCCCTGGCTTGGGGGGACCATATGGGACGCCGGGGGATCGAACCACGGTCGCGATCTTTCCTGGGCTAGCGCTTGCAAGGCAGATACCTTACCTCAAGCGCCACCTCGCCGGCCCCCACTTTTATCATTTTCAGTTCTCAGTCTGACATACTTCCAAAATCTGTCTGCATTTCTGCACACCAATGGCTTCAGGTAGCTGTAGTCGTGGTTTTCAATTTATATTTTGTGTCATTTCTAATTTTCCTGCAAGAGTTCAAGAGCACTATGCTCTTACTTCACGACAGAAGTGGCACTCTCAATTACAATACATTCTCTTATAGTAATGCAAAAGACTATCAGGCTCTGACACCTCTTCTTCCTATATCACATTTTGCTCCATTTTCCATTTGCTATGACTCACCAACCACATTGGTCTTCGAGAAACATTCTCTATTACTTCTTCTGTACATTTTTTTGCTTTTATTTTTCTCACTGATAGTTCTGCTTCTAATTATTTACATATTAATTTTCATTAAGTTAACATTTTTGTTGTTTACAAAATTGTTTATGATCTAGGGAGATGACTCAATGCTTTGCATGCTAGATTCCTGGGTCACCTTCCCAGTAATATAAGGCTCCAATGTACTACCAGGAGTGACCCCTGAGCACTGAATCAGGAGTAGGTTCCCAAAGAACAAAAAAATATAAAAAAATGGTTTAAAACTATAAGTGACCAGAATCCCAGGAACACACACACACACACACACACACACACACACACACACACACACACACACACACACACCTACCGTAAAGGGTATTATTATTATTATTATTATTATTATTATTATTTGTGGGTTTTGGGCCACACCCGGTAATGCTCAGGAGTTACTTTGGGCTATGTGCTCAGAAATCACTCCTGGCTTGGGGCACCATATGGGACTAGGGGGTGAGGGGAGAATCAAACCTCGGTCTGTCCTAGGCTAGCGTGGGCAAGGCAGATGCTTTACCACTTGCGCCATTGCTCCGGCCCAGTAAAGGGTATTTTTATGATACTGTTGTGATTTCATGCTATTATTTGATTGCCAAAACCCAATAATCTTTATAACTAAAAGAGTGAATATTAATGTAAACTATGGACTTTGGTCAATAAAAATACTGACAAAACCAAAACCAAAACCAGTCAAGTTTCATGCATTTTCTGAATAGAACTTCCTGATTCCACCCCCCACAAGTCTCTCTCTTTTTTCTTGCATTACCCCATTCTTTAGAGCTTAGCTTAATTGTCCTACCTTCTCAGACACCTTCCCTTGTTCTCCAAACCAGATCAGCACATTCCATTCCCACCACACTGCCAGGTTCTCTTTCCTGTAGATTTTGCTTTTCAACTTTGCAGCATTTGCAATTACATAGCTAATTGCTTCTGTTTATTTTCATAATGGCAGTCTCTCTGTAAGCCCCGCAAAGGCGGGGAGCACATCTGTCTTCTTCTTTTCTGTTTTTTTTTTTTTTTTTCTTTAGCACACAGCTAGTGCCTGGTACATCATGGAGCTAGGGAAATGTGCAGTTGGACAAGAAAAAGTCATATGTTGTAGGATTCTTTTATGACAACTACAAAATGGGTGAATAAATCTAAGAGATTGAGAACAGACCAGTGCTGCCAGAGAGTGGGGAGAACAAAATTTCCTCCATGAAAATATGTGGGACCCATTTTTTGTTTGTTTTCTGGGATACTGCCAGCAGTGTCAGGACTTACTCTTGGCTGTGTTTTCAGGGGTCATTCCTGTCAGGGCTCAGAGAACAATATGTACCAGGAACCAAGCCAGAATTGGCTGCATGCAGGGCAAATGCTCTACTTTTTGTGCTATCCTTCTAGTCCCTGTTTGTGACTTTTTTGGGGAGTCTTAGGACCCCCTCCGAATGATTTTTGGGGTGATGTAAACTGCTGTGCACAGTGGTGCTGGGATATACCCTGGCCACACTAGCAGTGCTTTGGGTCCCTAAAGCCATCCCAGGTGATGCTGAGGGATTCAGGGGAGGGCTAGGGGGGCTCTAGATCTGTGCCCTGCAATGCTTGGGGAACCATGCAGTACCAGGTATCAGGGGCTTAATGCATACAAGGTTTGTGTCTTAACCCTGTACTATCTCTCTTGTCTAGTGTTTTGGATTTTGATGGAGGTGGTACTCATACAACATTGTGCACTAAATGTCCCTGAATTCTGTACCTTAACATGTTCTCTTTTATCTGATGTGAGCTTTATCTCAATATGAAACAATAGCTTGAATATAAACAAATGTATTTATTTTTGTAAGTCTGCTTTTTCATCACCTTTCAGAATTGTATCTTTTTTTTTTTCTTTTTGGGTCACACCCAGTGACACTCAGGCCTGCTCTGCTCTCTGAAATTGCCCCTGGCAGGCATGGGGGACCATATGGGATGTGGGGATTTGAACCACTATCTGTCCTAGATTGGCTGTGCTCATAGCAAATGCCCTACCACTGTGCTATCTCTCTGCCCCCTCAGAATTGTATCTTTAGCTTCAAAGGTGATGGGTGTGGGTAGCTACCAAACATTGCTCAGAGTGTCCAACAGTCACTCCCAGCCATTTTCAGCTTGCCTCTGTGGGCCAGACTGTTCAATGCTCAGTCCCAGTGGTGCTGCAGGTCACCATGGGCCAAATTAGTGGTGTTTGGTGATGGTGGTGGGAGTTCAGATGATGCTGGGTATTGGACTGGGAGCCTGATGCATAGTAGGCAAACACTCTGGCCCCTCTGGCCTCATGAGCTGTCTCCCTGGCCTTATATAAGTGATTTTTATTTTATTTCATTTTTGTTTTGTTCTGGAGACACTCAGGAGTTACTCCTGGTTCTGCACTAAGAAATTACTCCTGGCCAGCTCAAGAAGCCCTGGATTGAACCTGGATTGGCCACAAACAAGGCAAATGCCCTTCCCACTGTGCTATCACTCCCAGGCCCAAGTGTTTTATTTTTAGGGGGGGAATACTCCCAAGGTATGCTCATATATATTTGTGGGGGGGTTGGTGCATTCCTGGAGATGCTCAGCCTGGTGGAGTGTGGGCTAGTAGTGCAGGTCAAGGATGCAGGCCTGCTTGGTGGTAGTTCCCACAGTACTCAGTTTCCTTCCTGGCTATACCCAGTGGTGCTCAGGAAACATTGCAGTGAGGATTGAAATCAGGGCTTTAAAATTGCTAAGAACATGCTCTGCCATTTGAGCTATATTCTTGTAAGTTGTTTTTTTTTTTTTTTTTTTTTTTTGGGGGGGGGAGCATATGTAACTGTGCTCAGGGTTTATTTCTGACTCAGCTCTCAGGGATCACTCCTGGTAGGACTCAGTATGTGGTGCCAAGGTCAAATCTGGGTTGGATGTGTGCAAGATTAGCAGCCTGTCTGCTGTAATATCACTCCAGCCCACAAGATTTTTTTTTAGCAGAAAGAAGGTGTGTGTGTGTGTGTGTGTGTGTGTGTGTGTGTGTGTGTGTGTGTGTGTGTGTTCACTTTGTTGCTGGGCTCAACCAGACAGTTGTGAGCCTGAGGTTACACAAGTTGATGTACACGGACATGCTGCTGCAACTGTGTTTGGTGATGCGCATTGATTGCATCAGGTATCCAGCAGCTTCTGCTTGCAAGGCAGCTGCTTTCAGCTGCTGAGTCATGGAGGGGTGAAGGTAGAGGGTAGGGAGGGGTTCTCTTACTATATATACTTCTTAGTATATGTTTAATATATAACTTCTTATATACTTACTTTATAACTTACAATAGTAATAGTAACGTACTATGTAACTTCTTATATACTTACTGTATAACTTCTCACTATATAGCTATTCTTGCTATAAAAATATTGAAAGTATACACAAAAGCAGATGGAATAATACAATGGACCTCCATATGCATCCATTACTAGCTTCAACAGGCATCAATTCATAGATAAACTGATTGCACTGATTTCATTATGGGCTCAACTATAACCTATTTCTGTTGGATATGTGTGTGTGTGTGCATGTGCATGAAATCAAACCCAGGTTTCATGCATGCAAATCATGTGCTTTACCCCTGAGACACATCCCTTGCACATCTATTGGATTATTTTGTTGCAAAAATCAGACATCTTATCATTTCATCTATAAGTATTTTCTTGTGTCTCTAAAACATCAGAAGAACTCAGCACATAACCATAATACCATAATCATGTTGAAGAAAACCTCCAATGTTCTTCTAGTCAAACACCCAATGTTCAAATATAAACTCAATTATTTAAATCATTTAAAAACATACAGAGTGTTTGCATAAAGGTTCAAATAAGGAGCTGGAGTGATTGTATAATAGGTAGGGCATTTGCCTTGCATATGGTCGACCAGGGTTCAATTCCTGGCATCCCATATGGTCCCCCCAGCCGACCGGGAGTAATTCCTGAGTGCAGAGCCAAGAATAACTTTTTGTTTTGTTTTGTTTTGTTTTGTTTTGGGGCTACACCTGGCAATGCTCAGGAGTTACTCTTGGATCGTGCTCAGAAATCAGTCCTGGCAGGCTTGGAGGACTATATATATATAGGGAATGCTAGGGATTAAACCTGGGTCAGTCGCGTGCAAGGCTTCACTCTGGCCCCCAGGAGTAACTCTTGGGCATCCCTGAGTGTGGACCAAAACCAAAAGATTCTAACAAAGTTCTCACATTATGTCGATTAATTGTATATTCTTTTTTTTTTTTTTTTTGGTTTTTGGGCCACACCCTGTGACGCTCAGGGGTTACTCCTGGCTGTGCGCTCAGAAGTCGCTCCTGGGGGGCCGGGCGGTGGCGCTGGAGGTAAGGTGCCTGCCTTACAAGCGCTAGCCAAGGAACGGACAGCGGTTCGATCCCCCGGCGTCCCATATGGTTCCCCCAAGCCAGGGGCGATTTCTGAGCACATAGCCAGGAGTAACCCCTGAGCGTCAAACGGGTGTGGCCCAAAAACCAAAAAAAAAAAAAAAAAAAAAAAAAAAAAAAAAGAAGTCGCTCCTGGCTTGGGGGACCATATGGGACGC